>NW_028257177.1:0-6890 GCF_035046125.1 Drosophila serrata | reverse complement strand
GATTTTATATAAATTTAATAGTAGTTATTTTCTACATTCGGAAAAAATATTTATGAAAGAAATAAGGTATTCTAGTTTTAAAAAAAGTATCAATGAAAGTTATATTTCTCAAGGGATAAATACTTGAAAGAACCTAGCATACAATGTGGCTTTTACCAAAAAATAACTTTAAAGTGATACTAAATAAAGTCTTAAAGCAACATTTCTGCTTTCTTCTTCAATTTCCCTTGAGGATTGCTATGATATATTATTAGGGTATTTTCCTAGTCGACTTCCTCAAAGCCCCATGACATTCCCTGATGGCTTTTCGCATTCATATCCTTTCGACTGCTGCTGATAAGGTAGTTTCCATCACGCCCGTCTCTTTCTCTTTTCTCCTTTTCCTGCCCTATTCCTGCTTTCTTCGCTGCTGCTGCTGCTTCTGCCTTTTTATACCAACAAAATGGCGCTGCCAGATGATTTAAATTTTGAGGCAGCGTGGCAACCCGGCAAAGCCTTTAACAAGGGAAAGCACACAATCAAAAATTCATTTCGAAAATAGAATTTAAAACTTTACCACCGCACAAAGACGGAGCGGGCCACCCGTGGGGAGAAGGATGGATGCCACAGGCTAAGGCTCAGGCTCAGGCTCAGGCTGAGCGTCTCGCAGGATACAATGTTTCATAAGTTTAAAGAGGCGTTAAGTTTATTTCAGGGCGGCGTGGATATAAATACATATGTATGTATGCATGTTTGTGCGGGAGTGCTTCCGCCTCGTGCGCCGTTTGGCTTCGTTTTATGTTTGTTTTGTGAGTCTAGACGCCGGCAACGACTGCTCCCGAGCACGGAGTCCTTGGCCCGAGTTGGCTCGTTCATTACCGACATCATCATCATCATCGCCCAGCGCCATCCTCCTCGGCTGCAACTGTAAATACAACTATAAATATGGAATATAATAATAACGATAAAGTGAACCAGGACCTCGGGGGAGTGGGGACCCACTGACGCCTGTTGCCTCTTCGGCCTGGGTCGTCGTGTCACGCGTGATTTCCTCCTGGCGTGTCAAGCTCTTAATTTAATTTTCGCCCTTTCTTTTCGGAGCTTTTCCACATGTTGTGTCTTGTGTCCTGGCGACACCGCGAAAAAGGAGTTTGCGACCAGTATTCGGCAGTCTTTTCCTCCTTTACGGCCGCTCATTTGCCAAGGCATTAACAAACAATTACGACGAACATGAAATGAAGATGAAAATGGCTGAGATGAGGGGAACCAAGAAAGTCCTGACTGTGGGAAAAGCGGCTAGTAGGGGAAAACAGCTCTCATGCAGGATAGTTCGGGGTTAGGGAAAATTTAACGAGGCTGGGACAAAACTTACGCGATTTTAATTAGAAAACTTTCGCATTTATTTTGCTTTTTTCTTGTCCTGTTTTTCTGGCTGGTTGTTTGTTTTGGCGTCCCTGTTGGCCATGTTGAGTGAGAGTCAGGGCCCCTGGGCGGCATGCAACCGAGTGGAAAGGATGTGGAAGGATTCTATGCCATCCTGTTAAGCGTTTTCATCCCCTAAAATCATTCTCGCTTTACGCTTCATTGGAGCGGCTTCCCTTTTGGCCCAGACATGATTTGTGCAGTTTGGCAATAAACTTGCTAATTGTTAATTGTTCGAGCATTACTTGCCCCATCCAACCGTTTAATCCGCTCCCCAGCAAAGTTTTTAATTAACATGTTTTCTTTTTCACTTTTGATTTCATTGCAGGTAAGGAAAGAGTTTTTTCTTCCCTGGGAAAAACAAAGTGCGCTGTGTCCAAGGGGATTGTTTTGTCTATTTTCTGAATGGAATCAATTATATTTCGCTTACCCATCGAAGTCAGCCTCTGAAACTGAATGTGTCAGCGATATGAAGCTCCCTTAAACAACAACACGATGTCTGATAACAAGTAAAATATGTAAATAAAAGTATGTACATATATTCACACGTAAATAGGGATATGTGAAAGTCGAATCTTTAGAGTGGACATCTTTAATGCAAGGTGGGTTTTTTGATGGGTTTGAAAATAGTGTACTAATCTATACAATTTTTTTGGTAGTTTAGAACATCCAAATTATAATTATTATGAGTATTTGCAAAAACATCATCTTTGCATTTTGCACTCTATACTTCATATTAAAATTTCCGTACTCCAAATTCCATGTTCCACATCCCATTTGCCATATTCCATATTCCGTATTTTATTTTCCATTCTTACTATTCCTTATTTTAAAGTCCTTATTTCCTACTTATATTTTCAAATAAAATTTGTAAAATAAAAAATTATACACTTATTCCAAGTTTTATTCTTTAAATTTCCTAATCCCTATTACATATTATTACTAAATTTTCAATGTTCCGTTCTTCTTATTCCATTTTCAATATTTCGTACTTAATTTTTTACTTCCATCTTCAATATTTCATATTCATATATTAGTAACATATCTATTATATGATATTCATCTTCATCTTTCCAAGTGAACGGACGTGTTTTTTTCTTGCGCTCTCGTTTTGTATTAAAGATTGATTCTAACCACCGGGGTTAACTTAAATTTTCTAATTTGTGTTTATAACTTCTCGTTCACTTCGCGTGTGCATGCAGCTATACTATTTTGTGTACATAATTGGCTTTATTTTCCAATTTAGTTGTGCTGCTAGTGTTAGCTTTTGCATATTTTGCATTCCTTTTTGTGCCTTCTTCGTCTAGCTTTTGTTTGCGCCGTCGCAACAGCTAAACGTTTTATCTATCTATCTCCCACGCTCTCTCACTCTCTCGCTTTAGCTGTGCCGCTGCACTTCTTATCTAATCTAATCTCATTCGCTCTCCCGCTCTCCCGCTCTCTCGCTCTCGCTGTTCATATCTCTGTTGTTATTTTTTCCAAGTACAAGTACAGTGGTAAGTCCTAATAATGTCCGGAAATATTGTCTGTTTAGTGAAAACCTGCAAAAAGGCAGTTGTTGCAGGTGACCTTACAATCGGCTGCTGGCTGTGCGACAACGTCATGCACGCCAAGTGTATTGGAGTTGCAGCTCGGACGGTGGACGATGTAAAAAAAAACATCGGCCTGCGTTTCTGTTGTGAGGCCTGTCGCGATGTAGAAAGGGAGATGATGTCTTTCATGCGGCAAACCAAAAGCGGTTTTAAGGGCATTTTAACGAGTTTTCGTAAAACTCTTGATATGTTCTTGGCGCTGGACACCCAATTTAATAGCCTTACGCTATTAAATGAGTCTCCTAGGCGCAAAAAAACTGCTACTGGTGGGCAGCATGTAGACGGACCCCAACTACCTGCAACGGGCTCTCAGCAGCAGCCTCCCTCGGCACAGCCCTCGACCTCAGCATTAATTCCAAGAGTGCTGAGATCGAGCGCTAGAAAAGATTCGGTATCCGAATGTGCAGCGGGAGTGCCCGTACCGCCGTTGATTTCTGTTCTATCGCCTGGGGGGTCGCAAATATTGACCCCTCGAAGTCCCGTTCACATAAATATATCTTCCCAGGGTGTTAGGCCCGGAATACCGGCCGACAATGGCACGGCGGATAACCAATCTGCCTTGCCAAAAGCCCTTATAGCTGTTCCACCAACGAGACATATTTTTGTCTCGCGGCTCTCCCCTGACCAAACATCGGAAGATGTTCTCGCCTTTATACAAGGCAAAACCAGAGCCGAAAAAATTAAGATAAAGGTGGAAAAATTCAAATTTTCTTACGCAAGGGACATTTCATCTTTCAAAATAAATGTCCCTAACGAGCTCTTTAATACTATTTGCTCTCCCAACTTCTGGCCAGAGTACATAGTTGTTAAGGAGTTCGAGGCGAAGAAAAAGAAAAAGCGGCCTGTAGGAATAACTCTACCCAGGCCTGATCATACCACTGCGCCTTCTACGTCTTCCAATCCCGATCCAAAAAACTAACCCACTCCCTAGGTATTTCCTATCAGAATGCAAGAGGCTTACGTAGTAAGCTTCCTAACTTGTATTCTGATAGCCTTTCGTTTGTATCTCAGGTTATTGTGCTCACAGAAACCTGGTTAAAGCCGGAGATTCTGAGCTCCGAAGTTTTTCCAGCTGTGTTCACGGTATATCGGCTAGATCGCCCTGTCAGACGCGGGGGTGGAGTTCTAATAGCGGTGGACTCCTCACTCACGTCAGAATTATTAACCTTCGAGGAATGTAACGATGTTGAATTCCTCTGTGTGAAGCTATCTATCAAAGGTAGCTCCATTTTTATTACCTGTTCCTACATACCTCCACTGTCGGAACTTCCTATTTATTGGAATCACCTTTCCGCTATTCAGATGGTTTCCAGTAGACTTTTGGATAGAGACCAGTTGGTAGTTCTAGGAGATTTTAATATCCCTGGTGCTATTTGGTGCTCAAATAATTCCACCAATACTCTCCATACACCTACACAACATGACTTTATCGCTGGCTTGTTTGACATTTCGCTGTCTCAAGTCAACCATGTTCGAAATTCCTTACAGCGCTTGCTCGATCTTTGCTTCGTCTCTGATCCTGCGAGAGTCAGTTTAGCAAGGGTGGCGCCTCTGACGCAGCCCGAAGATCCTTATCATCCAACTTTCGATGTGACTCTTGATATTGGGTGTGACGTACAGAATATTTCTGATCGTCCAGCCAATAAAGTCCTATGTTTTCGCAAAACGGACTTTGAACGGCTGAATAATTTTATAAACGAGTTCAATTGGTCCGATCTATACATGTGCACTGACATGGCAGTTGCCGTGGATATTTTTTACAGCGCCATGAATTCATTTTTTACTGAATGTGTTCCGTTACATTATCCGCCAAGCTCGAATAAACCGCCGTGGTTTACTAAAGAGTTGAGCCGACTTAAAAATAAAAAATCTAGACTGTATGCTAAATTCAAAATCACCGGTTCTCAATCTGCCCTTTCATTTTATTTATCAGCTCGGTCAAACTTTACCGTGCTGAACGCGCAGTGTTATAAAAACTATTTAACTCGTTGTAGGGCCCAGTTCTCACAGGACCCAAAACAGTTTTATAATTTCGTTAACACTAAACGTAAACCTAAAACAAATCCTTCCTCGCTTTCATTTGAAAATACTACCGCAAATAATGATCAGGCAATAGCCGATCTATTTTCGCAGTTTTTTCAAACAACCTATTCTAGCTCTTCGTATCTACACCAGACCTATTCCTACGACATACCCAAATCAAACTTAATTTTCTGTCCCAGCCTAAACGAAAGCTCTCTCCTTTTAGATCTTCATCGTGTCAAGCCAGTTTATTCGCCAGGTCCCGACGGAATTCCTGGCTGTGTGCTCAGGTATTGCGCCGACGCCCTGTGCTATCCCCTTCTGAAATTGTTTACCTTGTCCTTAGAAACCTCCCACTTTCCCATTATTTGGAAGGAATCGTTTATTATTCCTCTCCACAAAAAAGGTAGCAAATTGGATGCCAGCAATTATAGAGGAATCTCTAAGTTGTCGGCCATCCCAAAATTATTTGAAAATATTATCACCCCTCATTTACAGCACCTTTGTAGATCGGTTATTTCTCCATGTCAACATGGTTTTATTAAGCGAAGATCAACAACAACAAATCTTTTGGAGCTCTCTTCCTATATTATAAAGGGCTTCCATAATAATTGTCAGACAGATGTAATCTATACTGATTTCAGTAAAGCTTTTGACTCTGTTAACCATTCTCTCCTCGTTAGAAAACTCGATTCAATGGGTTTTCCAAGTGATCTTCTTAATTGGATCTCAAGTTATTTGAATGGCAGGACGCAAAAGGTCCTCTTTAAGAATAATTTATCCAATGTTCTAAGGGTTACATCTGGCGTCCCGCAAGGAAGCCATTTGGGACCCTTATTGTTTACATTATTTATAAATGACCTGCCCAAAGTCTTGACTAACTCCAGAGTACTTATGTACGCGGATGACGTCAAGCTTTGCGTGCAATACAATGACGTTGCCTGCCAGTCGGATTTACAAACAGATCTTAATAATTTTCAAACTTGGTGCCGTGTAAACTTATTAAACTTAAATGACTCGAAATGCAAGCTAATGACATTCTCACGTGTCGTTCCTAAGCTTGCTACTTACACGCTGAACTGCTGCTCTTTGGAAAGAATTAATTCTGTTGACGATTTGGGCGTCCGCTTGGACCCAAAACTTGACTTTATTGATCATATTTCGTCTATGGTGAATAGAGCCAGGGGTGTGCTTGGATTTATTAAACGGTGGTCGAAGGAATTCAATGACCCCTATGTTACTAAATCCTTATAAACTTCCTTAGTTCGTCCTATCCTAGAATATGGATGCTGCGTTTGGAGCCCTCAGTACGGCGTCCATAGTAAACGCATTGAGTCGGTTCAAAAGAACTTTTTACTTTTCGCTCTACGCGGTTTAAATTGGGATGCAAACCAAAGATTACCTTCCTACTCTAGTAGACTCCTATTAATAAACTTGCCGTCCTTAGCCAATCGTAGAACGATGCTAGGGATAACCTTTATTTTTAACCTTATACATGGTGATGTGGAAAGTGCTGACTTGTTGAGTCAGCTTAATTTCCATGTACCATGTAGAACTACTAGATCCTATATCCCATTAGTGTTGCGCCACTGTAGGACCTCCTTTGAACTGCATGAACCTTTTAGAGTGCTATGTGCAAATTATAATGATTTGTACACACTAATCTCCAACGTAGATACCCTTCCTAAATTAAAATCTTTAATACTAACACACTTAGTAAGCATGCAAGCTAACAATCTGGCAGCACGCCGGTAGTTCAATTTTCCTCGTATTCTGTCCTATATTTTCCATCGCGCCTACTAACACCTAACCCTAACAGGCACGTGCCTGGTGTCATACGGGCCACTTGAATGTACTGAACTTAGTGCATCAACG
>NW_028257176.1:0-4435 GCF_035046125.1 Drosophila serrata | reverse complement strand
GAGACGGATTCGGATATTTGCAACGGATTGATGGAATCGCCTGTAGTTTTTTGTCGTTTCCTACTGGCATACTCGACTACGGACGCTGCGATTAACCCGATCGTGTTCACACACTTGAATGAACCAATGAACCCAAATCAATGCGGGCGCCCTTCAGATCTCGCCGGAGTCGATAAGAACCCCAAATTCGAAAAATCGAATCCAGCAACTATTGGAGGAAACGAATCACTAAACCGACTCGGTGACCGATAATATGCGCGCGTTGTAGCCCCTATCGACACAATATCCAACTCTTAATTGTTATCCTCGGAATGGCACACCCCCCAGAGTGGGGTACAAAAATGTCGCACTGTTAGCGTGGGTGGCAAAAATACCAAAAAAATAATAATAATATACGTAAATAAACTAATATATAGCCTTTTCACTGGTTGCGTGGGCGAAAAAAAATACCAACCAATAATAATAATCGTGAATGAACGGATATATAGCTTTTTGCACTAGTTGCGTGGGTGAAAAAAAATACCAACCAATAATAATAATTAATAGTAAATGAACGGATATATAGTTTTTACACTGGTTGCGTGGGGAAAAAAAATACCAACCAATAATGATAATAATAATAATTTGATTAATGCATTTAATTCAACCAATTCAGTTAGTTAATAATTTAAATAACTCAATTAATTAATTAAATAATAATCAAATAATCAATTAATAATTATTAAGTAATAATTAATAATTATTAAATAATAAATAATAATTAATAATTATTAAATAACAATTAATAATTAAAATTTATATAATTATTATTAATTAATTAATAAAATAATAACAATTAAATCAGACTGATGGGAGTAAAGCACCAGGTATATTGGCTTATCAAGTGCTTGTTCAGGTACAATTATGACAACACCAGCTGCTATATAAATGTATAACAATTTGAAAATTAACACCGCGCTGCTACCTTTACCTATGAATGCATGAAATGTTGAATGCCGAAAATGCGCTGTCATATGGATGTATGAGATGTTAACTGTTATTCAATGTATGTATGTTGTATGAAATTTTAAAATTAGAGACTTCCGTCGATGTATTGGATATATGCATGTCTGTATGTATGCTCAATCACAAATACCGATGGCGGCATAAATTCTTCATATAATGTATTTATTCTTTATTAGTTTGAAGTAAATTATCCACAACATATGTATATTCAATGTATGTACCCAATCCCGAAAAATTTATAGTTGTAGTTTTCCGTCGCCTTTTAAATATTTTTTGTTGAGTAAAAAAAAATATAAATAATGTAAGCCAGTAATAATAAAAGGGTAATTATATGTGCGGATATGTGTATGGGCGCTGGAGAGCCTTTAGTGGACTGTATTCGGGAATGTATGTGTGTATACTGTAAATGTCACTTTTTGACAGTCGAACAACAAATATGAATATGGACATATGTACGTATATATGAACTATAGAACTGCGGTGAAGCCGTTTGTCTGTAAATTTAAGAATATCTACCAGAAAAACCGAGTAAACCCAGACAGAAATAAAACAAATTGGAACTGAGGTAAAGACCATTTGCCTTTTGATGTACGAATATACATGTACCGAGGAATAACGGACTAAATGCAGACGAAAAGATAACGGAGTAAAATTTCATTACTTATCTTCTTTATCGAAGGGTAATCGGGCTCATTGGACCAAATGTTTATGTAGCTGGGGCCGCTACTTATAGATCCGGAGTTGAAAATTGTAGTGGTTTGTTGGCACAACAGGCCCGTGCAAGGAGTTGACTTTCATAAAAAGTAATGGTAGACGCACGTCTGTTTTATTTGACTTCATATGAGTAACTCTTAAACCTAGCTTATAGAAATAACTCCGCGCTCATGCTTACAGAGCTTTAGAAAAAAACGAGAGCGGGAGTGCAACGGCGACCGGCATATCGCGGTCCCGAACCTAGCTTAACAGAGCAGAGACCGGATTGCTAAGAGCGGTGCTCTTCGACCCGCTCTGCCCGGCGGCCGTAAAGTGGCTCCTGACCTTAGCACCCTTCTTCAATTCCACCCCCGTCCCTTTTTTAAGTGAGGATTATAGGCCCAAACGTCCACGTGCGTGAACGGGATCGATGCGGCCCACGGTCGCTGCGGTGCCAACTTTTCAATTGCCTCCCCCGTCCCTTTCTTTAAGTGAAGACCGTGGGAACTCGTCCGCGGTGCACTCCGGGATCGCTCGGGATCGCTCCCCTCCCTTTCGCACTCGTATCAGCATCCTTTGTTGGGGCGCTTGAACATTTGTTCACAAGTGTCCTTTTACATACACTGACCCTAATTAATTGCATTTTTATTACCCCCATCCATTGACAGGTTGACAGCTAACCCTCATTAATTACATTTTTATTACTCAAAGCAATTAAATGTTTTGACAGCTAACCCATTAATTGCATTTTTATTACCCCTTTTGCCGACATCAAAGGTCCCGAAAATCCCGTTTCTTTACTACTAGCATGTCTTTGAAAAAGGTTATACTCCAAACTGGACAACGGAAATTTTTCGAATTCGGAAAGTACAAAATACATCACCCACCACATATTTACTTGAAGACTTGAAGGGTGATCCAATTCAAGGGGGCTTCTATAAACAAGAAATTAAAAAAACAAAATTCCCTAATACTTATCTTGTTGAAAAGATTCTGAAACAAAAAGGTGATTATGTGCTTGTGCGTTGGCTAGGCTTTTCAAAATCAGAAGATAGTTGGATTCACAAAAAAGAAATTCTATAAAAAAAAAAACAGCGAGGTCATTGAACAACTAAAATGTACGCATTGACGTCAATGTGTTAAATCAAATTATGTTTCTTCACACGCACAATTTCTATTTATAAAATGTGAAGAAATATGTAAAGATAAGAATTCGAATGGGATTAATTATGTGCTTGTGTGTTGAGTAGGTTAAGAGAGCGTGCGTGTACAGATAAGAATTTGTATGGAACTTGAACTCTAAAGATTTTAAAACAACAAGATGATTGTATAGTTACGCAATGTGTAGACTTTTTTAAAATTAGCTGATAGTTGAATTCACAAGAACAACAACAACAACTTGAGCATAGAACAATTAAAATGTACGCATTGACGTCAATGCGTGAAATGGACTCATGTATATATTTATATATACATATATGTACAAATCTGGAGGTTATAAAAGGGGGGGCATTTCAAAAAATTTTCAGTTTTCGTCTATTCGTTCACGCCTCTCAATTTCTAATCGTTTATTCGTTTGTGTGTGTGTTCATTCGTTCATTTATTAAAAAAAATAAATAAAATAAAATGTCGTTTTTGATAATATTTTTTATAATTTCACTAATGAATCCGCTTGTGAAAATGTTACCGGTGCCCAGTGAAATTGAAAACCCATCCAATTCGAACAATTCAATTGGACTATTCATCAATATGCCGAAATTGAAAAAAATAATAAAAATTGATTTTAAATTTGAGGTCTTGGAAGATAGTCATATTTTTATGGATCTTCTAAATAAGACTAATGATGATAGTGAAAAAAATTTAAAAAGTGAGGTCTCTGAAAAAATAATTAATACTAATAATGAAAATGAAAACTCATCAACTGCAAGCGCAGTTGAAGAAAAAATAATAACAACAACAATAATAACAATAACAACAACAACTACACCTACAACATCATCATTATCAACAATATCAACCCCACCTACTTTGATAAGTAGTGTGGAGGAGGAGGAGGAAGAAGAAGAATCAAGTACCCCAACATCTACAACAACATCTACAACAACATCTGCAACTACAGCAACATCTGCAACACCAACAACAAACCCACCCATTCTTTTTGATATTGTTGAGAGAATGTTGAGAAAATAGAAAATAAAAGCATAGGAGCTGAAAAATCTCAAAAAATGGTTTTGGGTATCAATGATAGTGAGGCAGAATTTCAAAACGTAAGTCGAGTACCTAAAATAACTAATACAACTCAAGAAATAGTGTTGGGTATCAATGATAGTGATACCGCTTTCGAAAATGTAGGACGAGTTCCAATAAAAAGAAATGCAACACAAAAATTAAAAAACACTACAAACATACATAACTCTGAAATAGAATTTACAAAGAGAGCAATAATAGAGAATCTTAAAAACCAATTAATTGAGAATGAAAGGAAAATAAGGGGGCATCCGATTTAGGTACAAGAGGGTTAAATAGTTTCTTCACCGTAACATATAAAAGTGCTACAGTAAGTGTTAAATGTCACTACAATAATATATATAGAAGATCACATGCTAAACGTAGGAATACAAACATATACTACCCACCACCACCACACGAAAATCTAAACGAAATATGATACCCCTAAGCAACGTATAAAATAAGTAGCTTTGAATTTACTAAAGACTTAACACATTCAGTAGATACA
>NW_028257175.1:0-23131 GCF_035046125.1 Drosophila serrata | reverse complement strand
ACCAGACCTATTCCTACGACATACCCAAATCAAACTTAATTTTCTGTCATAGCCTAAACGAAAGCTCTCTCCTTTTAGATCTTCATCGTGTCAAGCCAGTCTATTTGCCAGGCCCCGACGGAATTCCTGGCTGTGTGCTCAGGTATTGGGCCTACGCCCTGTGCTATCCCCTTGTGAAATTGTTTACCTTGTCCTTGGAAACCTCCCACTTTCCCATTATTTGGAAGGAATCGTTTATTATTCCTCTCCACAAAAAAGTTTGCAAATTGGATGCCAGCAATTATAGAGGAATCTCTAAGTTGTCGGCCATCCCTAAATTATTTGAAAACATTATCACCCCTCACTTACAGCACCTTTGTAGATCGGTTATTTCTCCATGTCAACATGGTTTTATTAAGCGAAGATCAACAACAACAAATCTTTTGGAGCTCTCTTCCTATATTATAAAGGGCTTCCATAACAATTGTCAGACAGATGTAATCTATACTGATTTCAGTAAAGCATTTGACTCTGTTAACCATTCTCTCCTCGTTAGAAAACTCGATTCAATGGGTTTTCCAAGTGATCTTCCTTATTGGATCTCAAGTTATTTGAATGGCAGGACGCAAAAGGTCATCTTTAAGAATAATTTATCCAATGTTCTACGGGTTACATCTGGCGTCCCGCAAGGAAGCCATTTGGGACCCTTATTGTTTACATTATTTATAAATGACCTGCCCAAAGTCTTGACTAACTCCAGAGTACTTATGTACGCGGATGACGTCAAGCTTTGCGTGCAATACAATGACGTTGCCTGCCAGTCGGATTTACAAACAGATCTTAATAATTTTCAAACTTGGTGCCGTGTAAACATATTAAACTTAAATGGCTCGAAATGCAAGCTAATGACTTTCTCTCGTGTCGTTCCTAAGCTTGCTTTTTACACGTTAAACTACTGCTCTTTGGAACGAAGTAATTCAGTTGATGATTTGAGAGTCTGTTTCGACCCCAAACTTGACTTTATCGATCCTATTTCGTCTATGGTGAATAGAGCTAGAGTGTGCTTGGATTTATTAAACGGTGTAACCTTTATAACCTTTATTTATAACCTTATCCATCATGGTGATGTGGAAAGTGCTGACTTGTTGAGTCAGTTAAGTTTCCAAGTACCATGTACCAGATCGTATATCCCATTAGTGTTGCGCCAATGTAGAACCTCCTTTGAACTGCATGAACCTTTTAGAGTCTTATGTGCAAATTATAATGATTTTTACACACGCTATCTCCAACGTAGATAGTCTTCCCAGATTAAAATCTTTAATGCTGACACACACTAAGTAAACAACCTGGCAACACGCCGGGAACTCTTCCTCGTATTCTGACCTATATTTTCCATCGTGCCTACAAACACCTAACCCAAACTGGCACGTGTCTGGTGTCATACGGGCGACTTAAGTGTACTGACTTCAGTGCATCAACGACCATTTGGCCAACGCCCAAACTATGTCTAAAAGCTTTTTATCGTTGGTAGCGTAGTTAACCTCCCAGTCCTTTAGGGTTTTCGAGATATTTATAGGTCGTTCTCTTGGAATAGCACTGCGCTTATGCCATGCGCCGAGGCATCCGACGTTAGATCAAATGCCTTTTTGTAGTCAGTGTACCTGAGGATGAGATCTTTGGCAGGGATTTTCCCCTAAAATATTAATGGCATCCGAGTCGTACTCGCAAATGGCGTCGTCATTTATTTCTTGTGAAGCGATAGAAGCCGCCGTGGTGTATGTAGCATCGAGGTACCAGCGCTTCGCGCTTGTTTAATGAGGGGCTTGTTGGCGTTCTTGCGCCTTTAGAATTAGCTTCTTATCGTAATCTTCTGTGCTCTTTACAAACGGCGCTGCGAATGAGTATCTCTCGTGGTTTGGTTTTACTTATTGAAACAATGCAAGCACAGATGGCATGTCCTTCGGCTTTGCCGAGGGGGAGACATCAGTGAGACTGCGTTCAACTCCCGAAATAAATACGCGGAGTGCATCATGACGGAATTTGTCACATAAAGCCTTTGCCGCTTTGTCACTGTATGTAAAATCGTGACGATTTATGATTGCATTGAAATTCAATACAGTGCCAAATGATGACAGAACGGCATTGGCAGGGCCTCTTATTTTATTTCTAATAATAATAACCACCTAATAATGACGTGAGCTATTTACGTAGCCCCTGAATATGTAGTACGCAACTACTACCGCTTGCCGCTAGAAAACCAATGTCTCTTGTGCCCCCGCAAAATTGGACTTGCAAGTGTCAAGTGTCGGCATCAAGTGGCTAGTTGCATACTACATTGTCTTTTATATTTTTAGGTTTATAGACCTTAGAGCGTAGGTTCCTCACTATCGAACTTTGAGTCGTTAGCGAATTATTAATTATTCCTATATTGAAGGAATGGGGAGCTCTTTCGGAGCTATGTTTAGTCCCACTGGCAAAGAAATGCATACTCAAGCATACACACACAAACAATTGCTACGGTCAAGGGACCGCGGGGCCTGAGCCGCCGCTGTGAAAAACGAAGAATTAAAGCTAAACAGAATTACAAAGCAAACGTCGCCGTATAGTGCGAAGGCAATAAAAATTTGGGACTTTTGAGGCTAATGCAAATATAAGGGTTGAATAAAATACACACAATATTAAGAAAGCAATAAAATGATGTCAAACGCTTTTGGCATCGGCCAGGATTATTAATATTTGTTTGACCCTGAAGTATTTATAAATAAATAAATATAAATCTATACTATTATATAAAGAGGAAAGGTTTGATTTTTTGTTTGTTTGTTTGTATGATTTGAATAGGCTCCGAAAGTACTTGGCAGATTTGAAAAATTCTTTTACTGTTGGAAAGCTACATCATTCCTGAGTGACATAGGCTATATTTAATTAAAAAAAAAAAAATAGGCATCCTTAATAAAATTAAGATAACGTAATCCAAGGTGTTAAAAAAATATCAAAAAATCGTAGCATATATAGCTTACAGTTATGATAATTTAGTTAAAAGGCGTTTCTTTTTTTGTCAAGCCATCAAATACATTTGTAAATACATAAATAAAGGATCGGACCAAGCGACATTTGGCGTCAGAAACCAAAATGATGAAGTGGAAAACTACGTAAATGGCCGTTACATAAGTACTTCCGAAGCTGCTTGGCGAATATTCGAATTCCCGATACATGAGCGGCATCCTACAGTTTTGCAGTTAGCTGTCCACTTAGAAAATGGCCAAAGGGTGTATTTTACCACAGAAACGGCTGTACAAGTGGCCCAAAATCCACGTAAAACAACATTGCTGGCTTTTTTTGAGCTCTGTAATGAAGATGAATTCGCAAAAACACTTCTTTACCACGAAGTCCCGCAATACTACAAATGGGCCAATAATAAGTTCACCAGAAGGAAGCGTGGTGAGAATGTAGTTGGCTATCCAGGCATAAAAAAAGATTCCGCTTTAGGTAGAGTACGGTGTCCATCCTTCTCAATCCGAGTGTTTCTATATTAGAATGTTGCTGCACCACGTACGCGGTCCAACTTCATTTCAGTACTTGAAAACAGTTGACGGAGTTGTGAAAGAAACGTATCAAGCTGCTTGCCGTGCTAGAGGTTTGCTAGAAAACGATAACCATTGGGAAAATACTCTCAGAGAAGCTTCGCTTTCTCAGTGTCCATTACAATTGAGAGAATTGTTTGTGGTAATACTTTTATACTGTCAGCCATCGGAACCATTCAAATTATGGAACATTTTCAAAGACGATTTATGTGAAGATATTAGACAAAGAATCAGACAGCAAAATCAAGACATCACCTTACCATACAATGAGGACATTTATAACGAAGGTTTGATACAAATAGAAAATAAACTGTTGCAATTAAATGACAAAAGCCTAAGTGATTTCGGATTACCATCATCAGTTCGTACAGAAAGCAATGCAGCAGAGACTATGACTCACCGCTATGATACAAATAATTTGACCGCTTTTATCAATGAAAACCTGCAAAAGTTAGTCCCAGATCAAAGACATGCTTTTGAAACTATAGTCGATAGCGTCATTCATAACAAAAGAAAAGTTTTCTTTTTGGATGCACCTGGTGGAACGGGAAAGACGTTTCATGCAAATTTGATACTTGCTAAGATAAGACAATCAGGGAAGATAGCAATAGCAGTTGCTTCCTCAGGAATTGCTGCAACTCTCTTGAAGGATGGCAAAACTGCTCATTCTACTTTTAAACTTCCACTATCCGTCAATCTTGAACAACAATCTACATGTTCAATCCGCAAAAATGGACCAATTGGTAAATTACTACAAGACGCCTCATTGATTATGTGGGACGAATGCACGATGAGCCATAGAGCACATATAGAGGCCGTGAACAGAACCTTACAGGATCTAAGGAACTCCTCTGCAGTCATGGGCGGGATTACTTTTGTATTTGCTGGAGATTTTCGACAGACTCTACCCGTTATTAACAGAGGCACGCGAGCAGATATCATCAAGGCATGCTTGAAATCGTCTCCCATATGGACTACGATTGAAACGTTAAAATTAAGGACAAATATGAGAGTTCATTTACATGGAATCACTGATAGCGATTTCCCACAGCAACTGCTAAAACTTGGGGAAGGAATTTTTCCAACTCCAAATTTAAGCGGTCATTGTGACATTCTTCTGGATGAGTCTCTAGGCCAAATACTCGATAATTTGGAAAATTTAATAGATTCTGTATACCCTGATATCGAGAATTTGCACGAAAGAGACTTCCATTGGCTGTGTTATCGGGCTATAGTATCACCTAAGAATGATACTGTCAATGAAATAAATAATCTGATTGTTCAAAAAGTCCCCGGCCAAACAAAAACATACAAATCGATCGACACTGTAACGAATATTGAAGATGCAGTCCATTATCCACAGGAATTTTTAAATTCGTTGAACCCTTCTGGACTGCCACCCCATGAATTGACGTTAAAAATCGGAATCCCAATCATGCTTTTAAGAAATTTAAACCCTCCGAGCATGTGTAATGGGACGAGACTGCTTATTAAGGAGTTAAAGGACAATTTAATAGTAGCAAATATTATCACTGGGCCAGCAAGTGGTCAACTAGCTCATATACCGAGGATACCGATGATCCCAACTGATCTGCCAATCCCATTTAAACGGCTTCAATTTCCGGTAAAAACATCTTTCGCATTAACAATTAACAAGTCCCAAGGCCAAACCTTCGAATTAGTAGGGATCGATCTGCGAAATAAATGTTTTACTCATGGTCAACTGTATGTTGGTCTATCGCGAGTCGGAGCCCCTGAAAATCAATTTATTTTGCTGCCACAAAATAAAACAACATCAAATATTGTTTACAGAGAAGCTCTAACAAAATAAATGTAATGAACTCAATAATTGAAAAAAAAAGGATGAATATGTGTTATATTATTATTATTATTATGAATGTGTTAAAATTGACTAATCTAAATGTAATGTTTAATGCCCGTGCGAAGCCGGGACGGGCCGGCTAGTATAAAATAAAATGCGAACAAGTAATAATCAATATTTCGTAATAATGAATTATCACCATCAAATATATATTTAAATAATATATAATAATTGTTTATGTGGGAGATTCTGCAGCTAAAAATGTGATGGAAATCCCACGTCGCAAACGAAAGCCTTCGGTGAGTCCGGAATCGGACGTCAGCTTTATTTCACTGCATACATAGTACTGACTATGTTTAAACATAAGGGCTGCTCTCCCGACCAGTCAGTCGGTTTCCTCAGTCGAGGAGAGTGAGCCCGTAGAATCGACCTAACTTTTGGAAGCTTTGTGGACAGAAGCGGCGCCGCTGGGGGCCTCCTGACATGAAGAATTTTGATATTATTTTATATATTTAGTAAAATTGTCAATCAATTAATAGTATGTCAACTAAATATGATTTCAATATATTGATAAGAAGCTGCAGAAAGTTTTTTGACAGTGTATATGTAAATTTAACAAATGCAGATGTAAGTAATATATGTTGGTAGTTGCTCACTTAAATTATATTTTTTCGTTGAGAGCCGACGGAGATAGTCACAACTTTCGCAGGTAGCTTTCGTTGGGTGTCTCGCGCAGCTGTCATTGTTAATGTTACAACATTGATGAAGGTGACTACGCGTATGGCCCGTTGGTCGGTTATCTTCAAATGTTGATTTAGGAAGATTACGGTGGAACCTGGCCTAGGAACTCAGGCAGTTTGGAATAATAAGATATTTAACGGCAGATGAAACTCAAATGCGGACTGAAATAAAAGTATGATAATAATAACGGCAAAGTGGCCAAACAAATATGCTATTTGCAGGCAGGGAGGGGGGGGTTAGGAAATTCTAATGCGAAAAATGCTACGATTTCGTGAATTTTTTTCCGACGACACAACTAAAATGTATTTATTTAACGAATGGTGTATTGAAGTATAACATTCGAAGAATATCTAATAACATTTTTATAAAGAAATATTAAACAAGAAAGGAAGTTTATATTTCCTTGCAGATAGAACTTCTATGACTAGGAATCCATACAATATAAATTATATACATTTGTGTTAAAAAACAATGACCTATACATATTATATTTTCAGTTTTACATTGACAGATTTGCATTTTTCTTCTACATCAAACGATCGTTTGTATCGCACCTATATCTCATAGTCGTCCGATTTTCATAAAATTTGACACAAAATTTGAAACTAATATAAAATGGCTATACCTCAAATTTGATGAAAATCTGTTGAAAACTGAATATGTGCAAAAAAAAAAAATTAAAAAATAACATTAAAAACCTAACCTCCCCTAACTAACTTAGTTAGCTTATTTATATTTTTTTTCTTCGCTGTCTACTGGCTGCATTCCATTTCGCCTTTTTTTCTAATTCGTCTATTTTTGGTGACGACCAACTTGTTGTCGAGCCAAATCGCACTGAGAACATTAGTGTGACCGTCTTCCGTTCGAGGTGTTTTTTGTTCAGGTCCGTAGACAAAAGCTGATCAGCAGAGTCAGAGTGCGGGGATGCCCATAGCTGACAAAAAAAGCCCGATCCTATTAATCCGTCAATCCGTCCAGACCGTTCACAATCCGCATCTCCGCGCTCCTCTCAACTAAAGCCTATCATTGTCATTCCAAAGACCACCCGCTTCGCTTGACAAAACGAGAAAAGCGGCCTAGAGTGATTTTCGTTCCAAAGCCATGGCTAGCCAACTTCCGACACTGGGAAGGCTCCGTTTAAACAAAGCTGCGAACTTTATAGTCATAGGGAATGGGTTTCAGGACTTGCCCTTGACTTTAATCGTATTCTGGTCACGTGAGCTAGTATTCTGATATCCTTATATTTATATATAATTACTAGCTGACCCGGCAAACGTTGCTTTGCCATGTATGATATTTCTAAGAAAAAATTTGTTAGTTCAATAAAAATAACAAAACCATTATAAACAATGAAAGAGTTCTTTATTTAAGTTCTTGGACGTTGATGCACTAAGGTCAGTACATACAAGTGGCCCGTATGACACCAGGCACGTGCCTGTTTGGGTTAGGTGTTAGTAGGCGCGATGGAAAATATAGGACAGAATACGAGGAAAATTGACTACCGGCGTGCTGCCAGATTGTTAGCTTGCATGCTTACTAAGTATGTTAATATCAAAGATTTTAATTTGGGAAGGGAATCTACGTTAGAGATTAGTGTGTACAAATCATTATAATTTGCACATAACACTCTAAAAGGTTCATGCAGTTCAAAGGAGGTCCTACAGTGGCGCAACACTAATGGGATATAGGATCTAGTGGTTCTACATGGTACATGGAAATTAAGCTGACCCAACAAGTCAGCACTTTCCACATCACCATGGATAAGGTTAAAAATAAAGGTTATCCCTAGCATCGTTCTACGATTGGCTAAGGACGGCAAGTTTATTAATAGGAGTCTACTAGAGTAGGAAGGTAATCTTTGGTTTGCATCCCAATTTAAACCGCGTAGAGCGAAAAGTAAAAAGTTCTTTTGAACCGACTCAATGCGTTTACTATGGACGCCGTACTGAGGGCTCCAAACGCAGCATCCATATTCTAGGATAGGACGAACTAAGGAAGTATATAAGGATTTAGTAACATAGGGGTCATTGAATTCCTTCGACCACCGTTTAATAAATCCAAGCACACCCCTGGCCCTATTCACCATAGACGAAATATGATCAATAAAGTCAAGTTTTGGGTCCAAGCGGACGCCCAAATCGTCAACTGTATTAATTCTTTCCAAAGAGCAGCCGTTCAGCGTGTAAGTAGCAAGCTTAGGAGCGACACGAGAGAATGTCATTAGCTTGCATTTCGAGCCATTTAAGTTTAATAAGTTTACACGGCACCAAGTTTGAAAATTATTAAGATCTGTTTGTAAATCCGACTGGCAGGCAACGTCATTGTATTGCACGCAAAGCTTGACGTCATCCGCGTACATAAGTACTCTGGAGTTAGTCAAGACTTTGGGCAGGTCATTTATGAACAATGTAAACAATAAGGGTCCCAAATGGCTTCCTTGCGGGACACCAGATGTAACCCTTAGAATATTGGATAAATTATTCTTAAAGAGGACCTTTTGCGTCCTGCCATTCAAATAACTAGAGATCCAATTAAGAAGATCACTTGGAAAACCCATTGAATCGAGTTTTCTAACGAGGAGAGAATGATTAACAGAGTCAAATGCTTTACTGAAATCAGTATAGATTACATCTGTCTGACAATTATTATGGAAGCCCTTTATAATATAGGAAGAGAGCTCCAAAAGATTTGTTGTTGTTGATCTTCGCTTAATAAAACCATGTTGACATGGAGAAATAACCGATCTACAAAGGTGCTGTAAATGAGGGGTGATAATATTTTCAAATAATTTTGGGATGGCCGACAACTTAGAGATTCCTCTATAATTGCTGGCATCCAATTTGCTACCTTTTTTGTGGAGAGGAATAATAAACGATTCCTTCCAAATAATGGGAAAGTGGGAGGTTGCTAAGGACAAGGTAAACAATTTCAGAAGGGGATAGCACAGGGCGTCGGCACAATACCTGAGCACACAGCCAGGAATTCCGTCGGGACCTGGCGAATAAACTGGCTTGACACGATGAAGATCTAAAAGGAGAGAGCTTTCGTTTAGGCTAGGACAGAAAATTAAGTTCGATTTGGGTATGTCGTAGGAATAAGTCTGGTATATATACGAAGAGCTAGAATAGGTTGTTTGAAAAAACTGCGAAAATAGATCGGCTATTGCCTGATCATTATTTGCGGTAGTATTTTCAAATGAAAGCGAGGAAGGATTTGTTTTAGGTTTACGTTTAGTGTTAACGAAATTATAAAACTGTTTTGGGTCCTGTGAGAACTGGGCCCTACAACGAGTTAAATAGTTTTTGTAACACTGCGCGTTCAGCACGGAAAAGTTTGACCGAGCTGATAAATAAAATGAAAGGGCAGATTGAGAACCGGTGATTTTAAATTTAGCATACAGTCTAGATTTTTTATTTTTAAGTCGGCTCAACTCTTTAGTAAACCACGGCGGTTTATTCGAGCTTGGCGGATAATATAACGGAACACATTCAGTAAAAAATGAATTCATGGCACTGTAAAAAATATCAACGGCAACTGCCATGTCAGTGCACATGTATAGATCGGACCAATTGAACTCGTTTATAAAATTATTCAGCCGTTCAAAGTCCGTTTTGCGAAAACATAGGACTTTATTGGCTGGACGGTCAGAAATATGCTGTACGTCACACCCAATATCAAGAGTCACATCGAAAGTTGGATGATAAGGATCTTCGGGTTGCGTCAGAGGCGCCACCCTTGCTAAACTGACTCTCGCAGGGTCAGAGACGAAGCAAAGATCGAGCAAGCGCTGTAAGGAATTTCGAACATGGTTGACTTGAGACAGCGAAATGTCAAACAAGCCAGCGATAAAGTCATGTTTTGTAGGTGTATGGAGAGTATTGGTGGAATTATTCGAGCACCAAATAGCACCAGGGATATTAAAATCTCCAAGAACTACCAACTGGTCTCTATCCAAAAGTCTACTGGAAACCATCTGAATAGCGGAAAGGTGATTCCAATAAATAGGAAGTTCCGACAGTGGAGGTATGTAGGAACAGGTAATAAAAATTGAGCTACCTTTGATAGATAGCTTCACACAGAGGAATTCAACATCGTTGCATTCCTCGAAGGTTAATAATTCTGACGTGAGTGAGGAGTCCACCGCTATAAGAACTCCACCCCCGCGTCTGATAGGGCGATCTAGCCGATATACCGTGAACACAGCTGGAAAAACTTCGGAGCTCAGAATCTCCGGCTTTAACCAGGTTTCTGTGAGCACAATAACCTGAGAGTTAACAAATTAATCCTCATTAAAGTAACAAATATTAACGAAATTAATCTCTTAGTGCAATAGAGTGTACAATATTCATTGTTAGATGGCTTCAATGACGTTTTTCATTAATTTTTTAATGACTAACCGTGTGCCATTACACAGCCGTGGTGGGTTTAAGTTTCGAAGCAGAATAATCGGAGATCAAACCTTTAATTGTAAATGATGTGGTGGCATGCCTGACAAATCCAATGAATTTAAAAACTCAATTGGATAATTCACAGTCTCGTTGGTATCGCAAACTGCATCGATAGATTTGTATGACACCAAGTCCCCAGGCAACAACTGTTGAATCTTTAAATTTAACCCATTGACGTCGATATTTTTAGGTGCCAAAATCGCTCTTTCTGCCAGCCACTTACGATTTGCATATTGTGTGTGTACGTCGGGAAATATGTGATCGATGAGAGTATTTTTCGAGTCGATGATTGTGCAGAAGTCCGTCTGTAATTGTATGCATCCAGTATTTTCATGTACATCAACTATACCATCACCAATATCTAACAGTTGTTAAGAGAAATTTTCGGCGGATGGATCCTGAAGCATTTGAACGCGCATGTTCATCGACAGTTGTACTTTTTCAACATTACGCCATAGTCGCGATGATTTTAAGCAAGCATTAATTTCATCAGCGTACGTTGAACGTGGAAGAACGAGAAGAGTTTGTCTAAAATCATTAGAAAGGAGTAACAAAGTGCCGCCAAATAGTTTATCATTGTTTTTTATATCCTTTAATGTCCTATCTAATGCCTCAAACGAATGTTTGTGTGCCATAGTGCATTCATCACAAAAAATAATTTTGCTTTGTTTTAGCACTATGGCCATAGAAGATTGTTTTTTTATATTGCACACTGCATCTGCATTATTTTGAATATTCAACGAGCTGTTCTGCCTCCATTTAATAAAGTTGCTGCAATGCCAGAAGATGCAACGGCCAATGCGATGTAATTTTTTGATCGTATCTCTGCCAAAAGTAACGAAATAAGGAATGTTTTGCCAGTTCCACCTGGTGCATCCAAAAAAAAAGAGTCCTCCTTGTCTTGCCGAATCTGCCAGCATGATGCGGTCGTAAATAATTTTTTATTCATCATTTAGTAGTGGAACATTGCGACTAACAATGCCTGCCATTTCTACAGTATCGTAACTTTAAGGAAAAATAAAAAAATTAAAGGGTGGACCACCCTTAACATTTAGGAGGATGAAAAATAGATGTTGTCCGATTCTCAGCCCTAGCCGATACGCATTCTAAGTTTCACGAAAATCGGTCGAGCGGTTTCAGAGGAGTTCAATACGTACAACGTGACAGGAGAATTTTATATATTAGATATACTTTTAGGTAACGTTTTCTGGACTCGACGCGTTTAAAATATATGTCTTTTTGTGAATATTGCTAGAAATTTCCCTATGTAAGCTAAGTATATGTATATCTTGATGTTTTTAGCCCCAAGGTTATACTCGTTGGACTCGCCTGACTTAAACCACTAAGCAAGAAATACTTAGAGAAGTCAAACAGTACAAAAAAGTACTATCACAAAAAACGGCTTAGCCTGGAACCCCAGAGCACCCGAACGAAATGTCTAGAACCCCAGAGTGCGTTCGGCTTTTTCGAGTTCGAAGCATTCGTTCGAAACCGAGTACAACAAGATTTTACTTTTCCGTGGCACATCAACCGTTGAACGATGAGCAGGGGTGCGTTTCTTTGCCCTGTGCTCTCGTTTCTGTGTATATGTGTACAAGCGCTCGCACGTTTGTATGCGTGTTCAAATTTCAGTATGCAGAGTCTTTTTTATAGATTTCGGACGGCCACAGCCAGTGCGCCGAGGCGGCGGCTCACTTACTTATGACGTCACAGCAATACTTAGCGGCTAGCGCTTGCATTGGGGGACAAATTATTTAAGTTATCTAACTATAATTACTACTTATTTTAATTTAAGTTTTTATTTTTTTCTGGCAATATATTTCCCAAAAGTCATTTTTGACCCACCAGTAATTATTATTGAATTCCATATTGTATTAAAACATTTTTATTTGTTTCAGTACATTTGCAAATTTATAAAATTATAATAATTAAAAACTAATTGTTTAATTAATTAATTAATTGCAAACTAATAGATTTATGCAAAATTTATGACATTAATTTTCAACTATGAACAGAACGTACTCACATACATACTTGTGTATGTACCCTGCAGTACCAGTCATAAGTAATTCATCAACGTTTCATCAACAGTCAAATGGGTGCTGTTGATGATTCATCCATGACAGGCCATAAAAACTGTTGATGAATTTAACATGGGCATGTCCTAGGAGGTCATCAATTGTTTATGAATCATCGATGAATTGTTGCTGTTATCAATAAAAATTCATCATGAATTAATCGATGATTCATCAACAATTCATTAACAAATTCATCATCAATTCATCGATGTTTCATCAACAATTCATAAGTGTTTCATCAACAAAATTCATCGACGGCCGGGACGTGGTACTGCCAACGATTGCCGTCTACACTTCTTTTGGGATGGCGGTGCGTGGACGCGGAGGCATCGTGCTGGGTATGACTGCCGGAAAGACGAAGTAAAATGAAGGAATTAGTACGAGTGCGAATTTCGTATTGGAACTATGGCTTATGACTACGAGACAACACATAACATTGAACCATTGGAACTACTGCGGGCAGGCGGACGCGTCCATCGGAAGGAGGACAGCTTTTGCTATAAGGCGCTTAAGGAGCCC
Source organism: Drosophila serrata (assembly GCF_035046125.1). Lineage (NCBI taxonomy): Eukaryota > Metazoa > Arthropoda > Insecta > Diptera > Drosophilidae > Drosophila > Drosophila serrata. Next base: position 9,960 of record NW_028257175.1, on the reverse strand, counting down.
CCTCGCAGTGCGGATGTCGACCACACGAACACGGCCGTCGGATCCTGGAAACACCGCATCGACTCTTCCTAACCGCCATTCATTGGACGGAAGGTTGTCTTCCTTAACAACCACCATGTCCCCGACACGGAGGTCTCTTGATGAGTCTCGCCGCTTTTTCCGTTTATGAAGTTCCTTGAGGTACTCTTCCTTCCACCGCAGCCGAAATTGCTGCTGGAGAGCCTTCAAGTGCCACCGGTTAAACATAGACGTTGTGCCCTCCTTTATTTCGGGTTCCACCTTGGCTAGGAGGGGCCCTCCAACAAGAAAGTGTCCAGGAGTAAGTGCCAACAAGTCGGCGGGGTCTTCGGACATGGGAGCGATCGGGCGCGAAATCAGGCATGTTTCGATTCTCGCCAAGAGTGTGAACAGCTCTTCAAACGTGTATTTGCTCGTGGCCGTGGACTTATAGAACAGGGTTTTAAAGCACTTGACGCCTGCCTCCCACAGGCCTCCCATTTGGGGGGCTGCCGGAGGAATGAAATGCCAGAGCAGCTGTTGATGGCAATAGGGCAGCCGCTCCTACAAAGGTTTTCCCGTTGTCCGATTGAACTTGGCGGGGGCATCCTCTGCGGGACACGAAACGGGTGAAAGCGGGTAGAAATCCCTCGGTCGGAAGGTCGGACGTAGGCTCTAAATGGATGGCCTTGGTGGCGAAGCACACGAACACTAGAACATAGCCCTTTGTAATCAGAGAGGCTCGGCCCGTGTAGTTCTTGATGTCGAAGGGGCCGGCGTAGTCCATACCGGTGTAGGTGAAGGGACGAAAGAACGAAGTCCTCTCCTTAGGCAACTCTCCCATAAGTTGCGTCTGCACCCTCTTCTTGTGGATGACACACACCTTGCACGAATAGATGACCTTGCACGAATAGATGGAACTGGCTGCTGGTAGGGGACGTTTTTGAGTTAAGCAGCTAATCTCGGAGGAACAACAACTTCGAACAACTTCGCAGCCTGAATAGGACCTGATGCTTCGTGAATGACGATCCCGTGGTCAATTCAGGCGGAATGAAATAGAACTCGTCCGTCGTCGCTCTCCATCGTATTCCAGAGTCTTGGCCATGCTTTCGGCGTCTATTTCAAGGAAGTCGGCCCGGAGGAGATGGTCGTTCGGAACGTCGTTCAGAACCTCCTTGCAATTGGAAGTAAATTTTCTGAGTGGGAACCCTGCCGAACCCAGAGCCCTCTTCAACTTGCGAATTGCCTTCTGCGCCTCAGTTTTGGAGTCTGCCCCCGCTAGAACGTCGTCGACATACATAAATTGTCGGATAATTTGACTAGCCTGCGGATACCTCGACTCTTCGTCGTCGGCTAGCTGTTGCAGGACACGAATCGCAAGGAACTCCAAAGGTGACGGTTTTTAGCTCGTAGTCGCGGACTTCCCCATCGGAATTGCGAAATAGGATACGTTGGAGAGAGGTATATTTAGGGTTTACCCAAATCTGCCGATACATCTTCTCGATGTCAGCGTTGAATACAACCTTAAAGTACCGCCACTTTAGAATCTGAATGCTCAGGTCGGACTGCAGTTCCGGGCCTGCATGAAGGATGTCATTCAGACTGGTTCCGTTTGCGGAAGGGCTGGATGCCTTGCCGACCACCTTGGTGGTCGTACTTTCGGGCTTGAACTCCGTATGGTGCGGAAGATAGTAGGATGCTGAATGGCTCGTTAGAGAAACTTCGGTCATGTGACCCAAGTCAAGGTATTCTTGAATCACTGCGTCATACCTAGCCTTTTGGGGGGGGGGGTTTCTTAAGGCGCTGCTCATTACGTAAGAACTGGGCCAGGGCGAGCGATGGTGAAGACGCTAGTTCGGAACCCATGTGCTCAGGGTTGCGCAGGGGTAGCACCACGACATACTTGTCACACTCATCCCTCAGGGTTGTTTGGACAAACTTCATCGGCTTCCGGGACGTTACTTGTCGGACCTTCCTCAACCTCCCAGAATTTTGTGAGGAGCTGATCCAGTGACTGGTCGTGGCCACAAGCCACTCGTATGGAGAAGGCACTCACACTGCGGGAGTGGCAGGAGACAGGGGGCCTGTCAGCACCCATTCGAAAATAGTCTCCTGTCCGAGAAGCAACCCGCAGATGTTAGTTTTGGAGTTGCCAAGGAGAACAGACGGAAGAATATCGGCTCCTATCAATAAGTCAATTTGGGAGCTCTCGAAGAACTTGGGATCTGCCAGGGGGACGTCGGGAAGCCCTTGTAGAAGGTCTCGCAGAATCGGATACGAGGGCAGATTGCCAACCAGCTACGGAATCACATATGCTGCAGTCTCTACTTGTAGCCCGGGTCTGGCAGGTGACCGAATTAAAAAGTGGCTCAATTTAGTAGACTGCGAAGAAACGGACTGATTAAGGCCGAAGATTTGGGTTTGAATGGTCTTGAACGGGAGCTTAATCAGGTTGAACAGCCGTTCCGTGATGAAGGTTGCCTCGGACCCTGAGTCTATTAAGGCTCGCGCTTAGAAGCTGCACCCGAGACAAACGTTAAAGCCGGAAGCGAAGCACACTTTTACGTCAGAGTGTTCTTCAGAGCCACCCGGACCTCTGGAAGTGGGCGCGGATTGGTGCCTCGTTGACGCCGACGGACCTGAAGCGGTTGCGAAGGGGTTACCGCGGTGTAGAAGAGTGTGATGCCGGCTGCAGGTGGAGCAGCTATGGGCACTCGTGTAATCCCGTTGCTGATGCCCTCGTGCAAAACAGTTTAGGCAAAGCTGCTTCCTCTTAATGTAGTCGGAGCGACCGTTCACATCCATTTCAAGAAAACGTGGACATAAGCGAGCAGAGTGCTTCCCGCCATAACAGAGATCGCACCCCTTGGGAAGGAACAACTCGGATCTTGTACAAATTGATCCTGCGAGTTGGGGCGCTCGTGGGTGCCGATCTTGGCGGAACTGGCTCCGAACCGCTAGGCCTGACGTCGTCGATGTCCTCTAGGGTGCGATGACGCTCTGTCAAAAAAGCATCTAACTCCCTCTATGTTAGAATTTCGGCTTTGTTGTGTATGGATTGCCCCCACAGCGAAAGTGTTATGTTGGGAAGCTTGGAGGACACCATATACACCAGGATGCCATCCCAAGCCTCGACCTTATCGGAGGCCAAATATTTCCCACGTCGCCGGCGAAAAAATTAACCCGTCAGGGTTGAAAATACAACGGCGGGGGCATCGTGGTATGTATGGTGCTCAAATAATTCCACCAATACTCTCCATACACCTACACAACATGACTTTATCGCTGGCTTTTTTGACATTTCGCTGTCTCAAGTCAACCATGTGCGAAATTCCTTACAGCGCTTGCTCGATCTTTGCTTCGTCTCTGATCCTGAGAGAGTCAGTTTAGCAAGGGTGGCGCTTCTGACGCAGCCCGAAGATCCTTATCATCCAACTTTCGATGTGACTCTTGATATTGGGTGTGACGTACAGAATATTTCTGACCGTCCAGTCAATAAAGTCCTATGTTTTCGCAAAACGGACTTTGAACGGCTGAATAATTTTATAAACGAGTTCAATTGGTCCGATCTATACATGTGCACTGAAATGGCTGTTGCCGTGGATATTTTTAACAGTGCCATGAATTCATTTTTTACTGAATGTGTTCCGTTATATTATCCGCCAAGCTCGAATAAACCGCCGTGGTTTACTAAAGAGTTGAGCCGACTTAAAAATAAAAAATCTAGACTGTATGATAAATTTAAAATCACCGGTTCTCAATCTGCCCTTTCATTTTATTTATCAGCTCGGTCAAACTTTACCGTGCTGAACGGTATTTAACTCGTTGTAGGGCCCAGTTCTCACAGGACCCAAAACAGTTTTATAATTTCGTTAACACTAAACGTAAACCTAAAACAAATCCTTCCTCGCTTTCATTTGAAAATACTACCGCAAATAATGATCAGGCAATAGCCGATCTATTTTCGCAGTTTTTTCAAACAACCTATTCTAGCTCTTCGTATATATACCAGATTTATTCCTACGACATACCCAAATCGAACTTAATTTTCTGTCCTAGCCTAAACGAAAGCTCTCTCCTTTTAGATCTTCATCGTGTCAAGCCAGTCTATTTGCCAGGCCCCGACGGAATTCCTGGCTGTGTGCTCAGGTATTGGGCCTACGCCCTGTGCTATCCCCTTGTGAAATTGTTTACCTTGTCCTTGGAAACCTCCCACTTTCCCATTATTTGGAAGGAATCGTTTATTATTCCTCTCCACAAAAAAGTTTGCAAATTGGATGCCAGCAATTATAGAGGAATCTCTAAGTTGTCGGCCATCCCTAAATTATTTGAAAACATCACCCCTCACTTACAGCACCTTTGTAGATCGGTTATTTCTCCATGTCAACATGGTTTTATTAAGCGAAGATCAACAACAACAAATCTTTTGGAGCTCTCTTCTTATATTATAAAGGGCTTCCATAATAATTGTCAGACAGATGTAATCTATACTGATTTCAGTAAAGCATTTGACTCTGTTAACCATTCTCTCCTCGTTAGAAAACTCGATTCAATGGGTTTTCCAAGTGATCTTCTTAATTGGATCTCTAGTTATTTGAATGGCAGGACGCAAAAGGTCTTCTTTAAGAATAATTTATTTAATGTTCTAAGGGTTACATCTGGTATCCCGCAAGGAAGCCATTTGGGACCCTTATTGTTTACATTGTTCATAAATGACCTGCCCAAAGTCTTGACTATCTCCAGAGTACTTATGTACGCGGATGACGTCAAGCTTTGCGTGCAATACAATGACGTTGCCTGCCAGTCGGATTTACAAACAGATCTTAATAATTTTCAAACTTGGTGCCGTGTAAACATATTAAACTTAAATGGCTCGAAATGCAAGCTAATGACTTTCTCTCGTGTCGTTCCTAAGCTTGCTTTTTACACGCTGAACTGCTGCTCTTTGGAAAGAATTAATACTGTTGACGATTTGGGCGTCCGCTTGGACCCGAAACTTGACTTTATTGATCATATCATATCTATGGTGAATAGAGCCTGGGGTGTGCTTGGATTTATTAAACGGTGGTCGAAGGAATTCAATGACCCCTATGTTACTAAATCCTTATATACTTTTTAGTTCGTCCTATCCTAGAATATGGATGCTGCGTTTGGAGCCCTCAGTACGGCGTCCATAGTAAACACATTGAGTCGGTTCAAAAGAACTTTTTACTTTTCGCTCTTCGCGGTTTAAATTAGGATGCAAACTAAAGATTACCTTCCTACTCTAATAGACTCCTATTAATAAAGTTGCCGTCCTTAGCCAATCGTAGAGCAATGCTAGGGATAACCTTTATTTTTAACCTTATACATGGTGATGTGGAAAGTGCTGACTTGTTAAGTCAGCATAATTTCCATGTACCATGTAGAACTACTAGATCCTATATCCTATTAGTGTTGCGCATCTGTAGAACCTCCTTTGAACTGCATGAACCTTTTAGAGTGTAGATAACGTAGATATCCTTCCCAAATGAAAATCTTTAATACTAACACACTTAGTAAGCATGCAAGCTAACAATCTGGCAGCACGCCGATAGTCAATTTCCTCGTATTCTGTCCTATATTTTCTATCGCGCCTACTAACACCTAACCCAAACAGGCACGTGCCTGGTATCATACGGGCCACTTGAATGTTCTGACCTTAGTGCATCAACGTCCAAGAATATGTCAGCGTCAGCTTTTATTCGCTGCTAAAAAGAGACTCAAAAACTTAACTTAGAACCGAGCTCCCGGTCGCTTTGCATCGTTACAGCGAGAGTGGGAGATCGGCAAACTTAACGTAAAAACCGAGCTCCCGGTCGCTTTGCCTCGTTAAAGCGAGAGCGTGAGATCGGCAATTGTTGGTGTGCGAGAACAAGCCGGGGACAGAAAGCTCACTCTTTAGCAGGGGCGGCACAGTGGGCCCCTCTCGTAAACATATAGCAAACGTGGCGGAGGAACACACCTTTGTAGGCCCCACTTCGTCCAACGTGCTAGATATGATACTCGTAGCGGGACAAAATACAATGGTATCAGACTGAAAGGTCCTGGAGAAACCAACCTTTTCAAATGAGAGCTACATACAGTTCCAATGCGAAATCGATCACTCTCCAAAACCACCAGTCCTTAGAAACTCCCGGAATGCTAACTGGGGAAATAAACTCACGACTAGTCCGGGCACAGTAAAATCCGATGAAGACATAGAAAAGTCCTTAGAGACCCTCTCAAAGGAATTACTAGGTGCATATCACGCATCATGCCCGATTTCAAAAAGCAAGAAGAGGACCAGACCACCCTGGTGGAACAAGGACATCGCGCTTCAACGCGATAACCTCAGAGAATTCTTCAAGTTCGCCAAGCAGGCGAAGGATGATACAATCAACGAGGAATACAAAATCCTGCTAATCCTGAGGGCAGCGAAGAGGCCCTAACAGCACTATTGCACTACAAGAAAGAAATACGCAGGGCACAAGCTCAGCTCCATCATAGAGACTGCCCCAGAAACGGATAAACAACGGAAGTTGCTTTCAAAACAACCCACCGTACAGAGTCAGCCCAAACGCGACGATGGGCAGTGAACTTAGGGCAGCAAAGAGACCCTAACATCACTAATACACGCGTACTTCCCCGGTTCCGTAGAGATCACCGATGCTAACAAGTACCAGGTACTATCAACCAGGGAAAAGCATCTCCCAAATTCAATAATGTAAGCACAAACACAATAATGCAGCGCATAGGAGCGACTAACACGCACCCCGCCATCAACTTTTGGATTGAAAATCTATTAAGTTGTCGACGGGTATAATCGTATTGGGACTGTATGCATCCAAGAAGATGCTCAGCAGCACATGTGGTCTCACCCGCTCTGATGCACTGAGTCTACATATCGGTGGTGCGTCCGACTTTGCTATACGGGGTCTTAGTGTGGTGGCAAGCCATGGAAATGAGGACGTACAAAAAGCTTATGAAGAGAACCCAGCGGCAGGCACTGCTCTGCATACCTAGGGCGCTGGGGTCAACCCCTATAAAAGCTCTGGAGACGATACTTCGAATTGATCCCCTGAACATCCACGCGCAACTGACCGCGGGAAAGAAAACGCCTAGTAGCGCTAGGAAACATGTGGACAAAAGGATACGGGCACAGCTCAATTGGTCGAACCATGAGAAGTGTGACTACATGACTCCTAGAACTTGCCCGGATGTGAAAACATCAACATTCATGGGACCTGAAGACTGGAAAACGGTTCAGGAGCATGTTCGATACCTCAACATATACACTGACTGCTCCAAGATGGAAGGAGGAATTGGAGCGGGCTCCAAAACGAGGATGCAGCATATTTCAGGCGGAAGTCGTCACCATCAGAAAGGCGGCAGAGCTTGCGCAGAAAATAGCCCGCTCATGTGAGGCGGTAAACCTGTTCGTAGACAGTCAGGCGGCAATTAGATCCATGCAATCGTCAGCGGTCAGTTCCAAAAATGTACTGGCAAGCAAGGACGCACTAGATATCCCAGGCACGACAACGCCAGTGCGGATCTATTGGATTCCCAGTCACCAGGGCATAGATGGAGACCAAACCGCAGACGAACTTGCAAAGGAAGGAAACGTCGCAGTCTCTGTAAGAACGCTCCAAAGCGGGCGGACGTACTAGCTAAAATCTAGTAATGGGCCACACTCCCCATGTGTAGATATATTTTTTAGAAAAACTGGTTAGCCCGTCTGTGCTCATAAGTAGTAAGTTGCAGAATATTCTTTATTCAAAATAATTTGGTGAACTTAGCCTAAGTACATAATAATGGCACTGCTGTTTGCACCGGCGAAAGCGCAGCTGAATATATATATTATATATTATGTTAAAGGGAGAGAGAGTCTTATGGGCATATATATATATATTGCACTCAGTCAGCGTGGGAATGCTGGCTTAGAGTGCAGCATAAGTGGCTGATAGCGGTCAGCGTGGGAATGCTGACATAGCGTCTGGCATAAGTGGGTGATCTTATTTCACGTCCACTGGAGTTTGTTTATTTATTTAATGCAACTTAATGTTGCCAATATATGCACATACTACACCTCTCTCCTTTAGAAAAATAACGTAATGGAATGAAGTTATTTTCTATCAATTATATTATAATTGTATCATTTTGCATGTTTTTTTTTATTTTGTTATACATGCATTTATTCTTATTTAATTTATTAATTAATATTAATTATATCTTTTTTTTAATATTAATGAATTAAAATGTTTGATGATATCGAGTTTCAAATGAATAAAAGGAATAAAAAATTTTATTTATATATTTTTATTTTTAAAATTCAAATATATTTATAGCTCTATTATTATTATTATTTTTTTTTAATGGCTGATCAGACCGTTTTTTTTTTTTTAATATTAGATATTTGGCAATGACTGTCTTGTTTTAAATTCTATTTTTCCCTTTTGAGCCTATCTTTATGTACTACCTGTTGTTTCTTATTTCGTATTTTAATAGTTATGTTGTCATTTAATATTATATCTAACACGTCGTAAGGACCTTCGTATCCATTATCTAGCTTATGACCTGTTTCGTTTTTAAGCAATACTTTATCTCCTATTTTTAAATCGAAATTATTTGTATTCATATCGTATCTTAATTTTCTATCCGCTTTTGCTTGTTCTAACATTCTTCTAGCTCTATTGTATGACATTTCTAGTCTGTATTTAAGTTCTTTGGAGTAGTCTTCGACGTTGTATATTGGGTCTATCTTGTTTGTTTTACTGAAATCTTTTAATTGTCTGGGTAATCTGCCAAATACTAGTTCATATGGACGATAGTCATGCACTACTGAGGGTGTTGTATTGAAACAATAAGTGAAATATGGTAACCAAATGTCCCAATCACTTTTGTCAACCGATATGTATGAACGAATATATTCATTGAAAGTTCGGTGGCTTTTTTCTATTGTTCCTAAAGTTTGATGATGGTGAGCGCTAGATGTTAGATTTTCTATATATATTTGCATAATTCATTTATAAGCGATTTTTTGTATTCTGTGCCTTTATCCGTAATGAACGTCTTCATTGGACCGTACTTCAATACAAATGATTCAAATATAGCCTTTGCAACTGTTTTAGCACTTTTATTCGGTGTTGGAATAGTGAGTAAAAACTTGGTTAGATCGCATATGATTATAACTGCATACTCATTTCCGTCTTGCGATTTCGGTAATGGACCGATGGTTTCAATTAAAACGGTATCAAATGCTGTTGCTGGCGTTGGTGTCAATGTTAATGGTGTTTTGGTATGTGTTGTTGTTTTGGCTTGTTGACATTTTAAACAAGTCTTTACATACTTTGATATTGTCTTTGTCATTTGGGGCCAATAATAAAATCTTTTACAACTGGGTTCGCGCAATACCAGTGTGACCTCCTTCTATAGGATCATCATGGAATTTTGTCAAAATTTCTTTAATTTGAGCTTTGTCGTTTTTTTCTATGATTCTCACCTTTTGTAGAATAGCTAGTTCTACTTTTTCGAGTACTCGCTTGCCCTTTGTTTTAAATTCATTTAGTTATACGAATTCAAATATTTGTTCATTTGGTCATATTCGCATTTTTGCTATTTTATGCATTGCTGCTTTTGAAATAAGCCTTTGAAAGAATTGATTTAGATCAAATGTTTCATTAGAAACAAGTCACTAACATCAAAGCGTGAAACAATTGATTTTCCTCGTTTTAATAAGCACTTGTGTTTATTTATTTTGGTTAAAACATGTTTCTTTGTAACATGTTTCTTTGTAACATGTTTCTTTGTTGACAACTTCATAGATTTTTATTTTGTGTTTTACTTTTGTTTCGTCTTTGCAGGGATTTTCCTGTTTTGACCTAGTAGTTACTTTTAGTATTTCTCTATTAATTGTTTTCAGATCTTTTATTGTTATGCGTGACAAGGCGTCCGCAATATGGTTGT